>NC_135176.1:33918562-33939430 GCF_041146795.1 Maylandia zebra | reverse complement strand
GTAAGATCATTGAAAAAGCAGTTTCTCAACAGCTCAGTTACTTCTTAAAACAGAATAATTGCTACGATGCCTTCCAGTCAGGTTTTAGACAGAACCACAGCACTGAAACCGCTCTGACCAAAGTGTTTAATGACATATGTCTGAATACAGACAGTGGAAAAATGTCAGTCCTAGTTTTACTGGATCTCAGTGCAGCATTTGATACAGTTGACCACAACATATTACTCAAACGACTGGAGAACTGGGCAGGTCTTTCAGGAACTGTACTAAACTGGTTCAAAACATACGTAGAAAACAGGAAATACTTTGTATCAATAGGTAACTTCACATCTGAGCAGACAAGTATCACATGTGGAGTTCCCCAAGGTTCCATCTTGGGACCCCTTCTGTTTAACATCTACATGCTCCCACTGGCACAGATTATAAACAACAACAAAATAAACTATCACAGCTATGCAGATGACACACAAATATATATTACAATGTCACCAGGAGACCGAGGCCCTGTACAGGCTCTTGGTAAATGCATTGAGGAAATCAATGACTGGTTGTGCCACAATTTTCTCCAGCTAAACAAAAACAAAACTGAGGTAATAGTCTTTGGCGCCAAAGAAAAACAATTACAGGTCACCAGAGAACTTCAATCTATACATCTAAAAACCACAAACCAGGCGAGAAATTTGGGTGTAGTGATGGATGCAGACCTAAACTTGGAAAAACACATTAAGACAATAATAAAGTCAGCTTACTATCACCTCAAGAATATATCAAGGATAAAAGATCTGATGTCTCAACAGGACCTGGAAAAACTAGTCCATGCATTCATCTTTAGTAGGCTTGATTACTGTAACAGCATCTTTACAGGTCTACCTAAAAAATCAGTCAGACAACTACAGCTCATTCAGAACTCTGCTGCTCGAGTCCTCACTAAGACCAAAAAAGTGGACCACATCAGTCCAGCTCTGAGGTCTTTACACTGGCTGCCTGTCCGTCAGAGGATAGACTTTAAAGTTCTGATGCTGGTCTATAAAGCTCTGAATGGTTTAGGACCAAAATACATCAATGACCTCCTGACCCAGTATGAACCATCCAGATCCCTCAGGTCATCTGGATCCGGTCTTTTATCAGTTCCCAGAGTCAGAACCAGACACGGAGAAGCTGCATTCAGCTTTTATGCTCCTTATATCTGGAACAAACTCCCAGAAAGCCTCAGATCAGCTGAAACACTCAGTTTATTTAAATCCAGGTTGAAGACTCACCTGTTCTCAGCTGCATTTGAATAAAGCACCAAATCCACACTTTAAGCTTAAATTTCAAAACTTACATTTAACTACTGATTTTATCTACTGTTCTGATTTTATCTGTTTTGATTTTATATACTGTTGTTTGTTGTTTGTTTGTTAATTAGTTAGTTAGTTTATTTGCTTGTTTTAATCAATTTTAAATCATGCTTTTTATTTGTTCTTGTTTCTAATGTCTCTGTAAAGCACTTAGAATCACCTTGTTGTTGAATTGTGCTATACAAATAAACTTGCCTTGCCTTGCCTAATCTAATAGGATATATAAACTATAAAAATATAAGCTGATGGATGCAATGTGCATGAAATAGAATTAAAAACACGCTGCCAAGCCGCAGTATACTGTAATGTTTTTTTTATACAAATATAAAAATATATAAATATAAAAAGACAACTGCAGCCCAATTTGTTTAATGTGTTCCTGTTCTCTGGTCCTTCTGTACTTTAAATCTCATAAGAGGAAGGTGTATTTTAACAAACACAGCCTCTGTGGTATTTTTGGGGGTTTTTTTACTGGTAAAAATGTTTTCTGTCCTCCTTCATTTTACCAACTGTGGGTCAGATATGGCTTGTGAAAACAAAAGTATCCATCCATCCTTCCTACCTTCCTTCCTTCCTTTGCCTATCCTTGTCAGATATGACCTCAGGAGGTAGAACAAGTCATCTACTTATTGGAAGGTTGGTGGTTCAATATCTTCTTCCGCTTATCCAGGGCCAGTCGTGGGGCAGCAGCCTAAGCAGAGAAGCCCAGACCTCTTTCTCCCCAGCCACCTCCTCCAGCTTGTCCGGGGCCTGCAGAGAGATATAATCTCTCCAGCATGTCCTGGATCTCCCCCGGGGCCTCCTCCTAGTGGGACATGCCCGGAACACCTTATCCAGGAAGCACCCAGGAGGCATCCTTGTCAGATGTGCGAACCACCTCAACTGGTTCCTTTTGATGTGGAGGAGCAGCAGCTCTACTCTGAGCCCTTCAAGAATGGCTGAACTTCTCACCCTATCTCTAAAGCTGAGCATAAACTGTACAATTTTTGGCCCATTTTGAGACCATTTTTCACTTGTGCAACCATTGTGTGGGTTGTGCATCGTGTAGTATACATGGGGTAATGAAAAGCGATTAACACCTCACAACTAGCAGTGCAGCATGTGATCTGGACACAAATGATGGAGGCCCAACTTGTAGAACTTTGGCAAGCTCATCTGAGGCTTTTTGATGTGGCCTCCTAAAATTATCACAACAGCAACAACTGTGAAAAGGGAAAAGGGTAACACCACCTGGGTCTGGGTGCAATTCCCCCCTCCAGGGGCAAGGGTACCTAGACCCGGTTTGTAGAGTACGCTTGGGGAGTGTGATTGTGTGTACAGCGTCTCTTTATGTCTGTCTCCACGTTGGTTGAGTGTGGAGTGAGTGCATATGAGAGCATGAGGGTGGGAATGGATGTTTGTGTCTGTGTGTGCCTGTATGTCTGTGTCTATATGTCAGGTTGGGTATCAGACGCCACCTCTCTGGGGACACCTCAGGCCCTCCAAGGTTTGGAGGCCTATCTCCACCCACCACCACTTCCCCTGCCGGTGGCGGACTCCCTCAGGTGTCGGTGTGTTGGTGGTTCTTTGTGTCTGGGGGTGGGCGTCCGGGTACACACCGGCTCACTCCTTGGCGGCCGCTTGTCGGGGCCTGGGGCCTGGGGCTCGCTCGGGCCCCCTTTGGAGGTGGGGTGCCCCCGGCCTCTCGGCCTGGGGCTCGGTCACTCAGGCACAGCTGGGGGCCGGCGGAGCTCACGGGCGCGTCACTGCAACTCCCCCTGACTTCTGCTCCGCGGCTGCTGGGCGAGCCCTCATCTGGGACTCTCCTCAGCTCTTACTGGAACAGTGGCGCGGCTGCCCCTCTGTTGGTCTTCCATGGTCTCTTGTGTTCTGGGGGCCTCTGGATGTCTGGAGTTTTGATCTCCTCCATACCCGCTTCACACCCTGGAGGACGGGGCTGTGGCCCCCCCACACTCCCTAGCAGATCATTACATGGAGAAACCTTTGGAATGCAAGCATGCTGATCCACACAGGTATGCACACATGGGTATTCACAGACGCGGACTAAAGCTTTCTTGGCTGCTGCCTCAAAGCACACTGTGCGCTGTCTATCTTGCGTGCTGCACAATATCGTTTATTATTTAGTAAATATTGATATCTATGACTAGCTCTGCCATCACGTAATGTCGCATACTGCTGTTTCTGATGTCATTTAGAAAAAAAAAAAAAAAAAAAACAACTGTGAAAATTGTGTGTGTGTGTGTGTGTGTGTGTGTGTGTGTAAGACAGAGAGGGAGAGCGAGAGACAGATTTTGTGCTACAACCTTCATGTTATCACTTCATGTCATGGACATGGTGAGCACTCAGGTCACATCAGAGCATTGGGCCGTATAGTGTGAGAACATGCATCGTGACCTACGAACGTCTAACCCCTGAAATTCAGTCGTACAGTTTGAGCAGGAGCTGAATAACGCAACTGAAAAAAATCACACAGTGTATGCCCGCTTTTCAATAGGCCAGTCACCCATCAGAGGAAGCTCATTTCCTCCACTTGTTTCGGCAATCTCATTCTTTTGGTCACTACCCACAGCTTGTGAAGACAGGTGAAAAAAGTATGTAAAACAGATTTTTTTTGAGAAAAAAAGAGAGAAACGTGGGGTAAAACAGAGGAAACAGCGTTGAGACATTCACTTTCATCTTCCCTCCAGTGTCTTTATAGTCTTCTTCTTCATGCTGGATGAGACTCACTACTCAATCAAATTAGAAATGACAACCGTGAAAGGTTACATAACTTTCCTGTGGAAATTCTGTCACAGACCAAATCCTGTAATTTTGGCAAGGCCGAGATCACATACAGATCAATGACTTAAATCATCAGCTACCACAAAATCCCACTAGAGGTTAACTGGATTCAAATGGCGCTTAAGACTCAAATGTCACCCAAAACTGAGCAGCTGAGGAAAACTTCTCTTTATGTGCTGTAAATGTAGTCTTTCATGCAGGAGCAATAAATTGCAGGCAGCAATGCTTGCCTGCAATTTATTGTCCTTATGAAACATAGTTGCTATTTTAATGAACTACAGTGACTGAAAAGAAAAAAACTACAGTGAATGAAAAACAAAGACTGCATACAAAAGATGCCAATGGGATGCAACTCATTTGTTTTTGAAACTTTGTTTGGAAACCTCTACTTTAGCATTTAGGTCCTTGACATCTTTATTATTATCATTATTGTTATTTGGGTTAATTGGCTGTCAGTTAATGCAACCCAACTTGGGCAAAAAAATTTTTTTTTTTTAAAATATGGCCTTCAGATCAGTCAGGGACGCTTTCTGTTGGGTTTGTAGAGGGAAATGTGTATTCCTCAACACCTGACAAGGGTGAGGTTCCTGCTTGTTGCCACGTAAAATCAGTCACAAACAGGATGCTGCACCAAAAACCTCCCTGCAATTGCTTCTACTGAATATAGCATACAATGATGATGATTAAAATACCAGAAGTATGTAACTATCCAACAAGATTATGTGTGCATTGAAATGTACTTCTTGCATAGTCTGTAGTAAAATTCAGCAGGGAATGAGCCACATTATAGTCAGATGTCTATTCATATAGTCTATATATGTCTATTCAATAGTCAGATGTCTATTCATATTAATGTACAGAATTCACCTGCTTGCTGCTACTGCTGCACATTCACCCAATGTATATACTACATATATATATATATATATATATATAAAAAAAACACCCAGCACGCCCCTGCGGGCGGTTTATCCTTCAAGCTCGGGTCCTCTACCAGAGGCCTGGGAGCTTGAGGGTCCTGCGCAGTATCTTAGCTGTTCCCAGGACTGCGCTCTTCTGGACAGAGATCTCCGATGTTGTTCCCGGGATCTGCTGGAGCCACTCGCCTAGCTTGGGAGTCACCGCACCTAGTGCTCCGATTACCACGGGGACCACCGTTACCTTCACCCTCCACATCCTCTCGAGCTCTTCTCTGAGCCCTTGGTATTTCTCCAGCTTCTCGTGTTCCTTCTTCCTGATATTGCTGTCATTCGGAACCGCTACATCGATCACTACGGCCATCTTCTTCTGTTTGTCTACCACCACTATGTCCGGTTGGTTAGCCACCACCATTTTGTCCGTCTGTATCTGGAAGTCCCACAGGAGCTTAGCTCGGTCATTCTCCACCACCCTTGGGGGCATCTCCCATTTTGACCTCGGGACTTCCAGGTTATACTCGGCACAGATGTTCCTGTACACTATGCCGGCCACTTGGTTATGGCGTTCCATGTATGCCTTGCCTGCTAGCATCTTGCACCCTGCTGTTATGTGCTGGATTGTTTCTGGGGCATCTTTACACAGCCTGCACCTGGGGTCTTGCCTGGTGTGATAGACGCCAGCCTCTATGGATCTTGTGCTCAGAGCTTGTTCTTGTGCTGCCATGATTAGTGCCTCTGTGCTGTCTTTCAGTCCAGCTTTGTCCAGCCACTGGTAGGATTTCTGGATATCAGCCACCTCCTCTATCTGCCGGTGGTACATACCGTGCAGGGGCCTGTCCTTCCATGATGGTTCCTCGTCTCCCTCCTCTTTCTTGGGTTTCTGCTGCCTGAGGTATTCACTGAGCACTCGGTCAGTTGGGGCCATCTTCCTAATGTATTCTTGGATGTTCGTTGTCTCATCCTGGACTGTGGTGCTGACACTCACCAGTCCCCGGCCCCCTTCCTTCCGCTTAGCGTACAGCCTCAGGGTGCTGGATTTGGGGTGAAACCCTCCATGCATGGTAAGGAGCTTTCTTGTCTTTATGTCAGTGTCTTCTATCTCCTCCTTTGGCCAGCCTATTACCCCAGCAGGGTACCTGATCACGGGCAGGGCGTATGTGTTGATGGCCCGGATCTTGTTCTTACCATTCAGCTGACTCCTCAGGACTTGCCTGACCCTCTGCAGGTACTTGGTGGTTGCAGCTTTTCTAGCGGCCTCTTCATGGTTCCCATTCGCCTGTGGGATCCCCAAGTACTTGTAACTGTCCTCTATGTCTGCAATGTTGCCTTCTGGTAGTTCAATCCCCTCAGTTCTGACTACCTTCCCTCTCTTTGTTACCATCCGACTACACTTCTCCAGTCCAAACGACATTCCAATGTCATTGCTGTATAGCCTGGTAGTGTGGATCAGTGAATCGATGTCTCGTTCACTCTTGGCATACAGCTTGATGTCATCCATGTACAGGAGGTGGCTGACAACTGCTCCGTTCCGTAGTCGGTATCCGTAGCCAGTCTTGTTAATGATCTCACTGAGGGGGTTCAGGCCTATGCAGAACAGCAGTGGGGACAGAGCATCTCCTTGGTAGATCCCACACTTGATGGTGACTTGTGCTATGGGCTTGGAGTTGGCCTCTAGTGTTGTACGCCACATCCCCATTGAGTCCCATTGATCTTGTACAATTCTAGGCATTCCAGTATCCAGCTGTGGGGCATTGAGTCATAGGCCTTCTTGTAATCAATCCAGGCAGTGCACAGGTTGGTCAGTCTGGTCTTGCAGTCTCGGCTGATTGTTCTGTCTACCAGTAGCTGGTGTTTTGCGCCTCTGGTATTCTTGCCAATTCCTTTCTGTGTCCCGCTCATGTATTGACCCATGTGCCTGTTCATCTTAGCCGATATGATGCCTGACAGGAGCTTCCATGTAGTACTGAGGCAGGTTATTGGTCGGTAGTTGGAGGGGACCGGTCCCTTCTTGGGGTCCTTGGGGATCAGGACCGTCCGGCCTTCGGTTAGCCATTCCGGGTGTCTCTCGTTAACTAGCAGCTGGTTCATTTGTGCTGCCAGACGCTCGTGGAGTGCAGTCAGCTTCTTCAGCCAGTAGGCGTGAACCATGTCGGGCCCTGGTGCTGTCCAACTCTTCATACTGGAGACCCTTTCTTGGATATCTGCCACTGTGATGGTTACTGGACCCTGTTCAGGGAGGTCGCTGTGGTCAGCCCTCAGATCCTCTAGCCACTGAGCATTGCCGTTATGGGTTGCATCCTTCTCCCATATGCTCTTCCAGTATTGCTCCGTCTCTTATTGTTCCCTTGCCACTGAGAGTACACCTTTGCTGGTTCTGTGGAGAACAGCTGGTTTATTCTCCTGCCTTCTATCTCTCTGGTGTACCTCCTCAAGCGGCTGGCCAAGGCTGTGAGTCTTTGCTTGGCAGTTTCCAAGGCCTCAGGTATGGACAGCTTGCTGTATTTCTTAGGCACCTTATTTGTCGCACCTTTCTGCAACTCCGTTAGTTGGCTAACCTCCCTCCGTGCTACTTTGATCTTGCCCTCTAGCCTCCTTCTCCATGGAGGGTACTGCCCCTTGTCGCTGTTCAACTTGTAGCCAAGCATCTCACTGATCACTGTTGCCGTATTGTAGATCAGCTTGTTAGTGTCGGTAATCGTGGTTGTAGGTATTGCCCGTAGTGCTGCATTAACATCATCTAGCAGACCTTCTGAGGGAACTTCACGTAATCTTGGTAACCGGCTACGCGGGATCCAGGTTTCAAGCTTGGCCATGATCCTATTTTTCAGGTCAGTTCCTCTCGCACTCAACGATCCTTCTCCTATCGCACTTGGGGCTATGTACCCAATCTCGGGTGGGGGTGATGATATCTCCCCCCGACCTGGCGTCCTGACTCCTCCTTGCCGTAGCATTTGTGTTGTACCTCGTCAATCTCTAGCTGTGAGAGCAGTCCCTTCTTTCGAATGTTGGAACACTGAGCTACTAGTTGTTTCGCCGTCATTGTGGATGTTGGGTATCGAAGAATCCATAGGTCCCTCATCCTATTCATGTAGCCCCTTCCGCCGGGGTTACTTGCATAGTAGCATTCCAACAACGCCCTGTTTTCGTCTCTTGCCCACCGATGCCTTCTTGTTCCAGTAGCCCACTTTTCGTCAGGGTGCCCTGGTTCCTCAACACCTGACGCGGACCTTGTTGATCCGGGCGACGTCCGAGCCGGCATGCCTTCATATTTATCTGTCTCGCTCATGTCTGTGGTAGGCTTGCTTAGCATAGGGGGTCTAGCCTTAGGACCCTTACTGGATACAGACGCCCCAGGCAGGAATCGAACTTGCGATCCTCTGTTCCAAAGGCGTGTAGTCTAACCACTACGATATATATATATATATATAATGTTTTTCCTCTCCCCCCCCAAAAAAATTTTTTTGCACATGTCGAGGAGTGTGTCAGGCTACATTTCACTGTGTGTTATACTTGTATAACTATGCATGTGACAAATAAAGAACCTTGAACCTTGAACCTTGAATTATTAATTGTCAGGCAATTGAAAAGCAAACTGTCAAAAGACGCCAACACCACAAGCGATGATGATGCACCTGATAATGCGTCACACATCGTGTGTAAAATTTCAAAGAAATAGTTTTATAAAATATATTTGTCATAGAGACTTTTTTAAAAAAAAAATCCCAGGCAATAAATATTTGTTTTTCCTCTAATGGTTTATCATGGGAGTCTACAGCAACCAATGCACCTTTAAAGTCAGCCTCAAGTGGCCATTTAAAGAACTGCACTTTTGTTTTTTAGCAATTTCGGTTTGGCTTTTTTTTCGGTTTTTGCTCCTTTGATCAGCTCCATCACCTAGTGGGGGTGGGGGGTCATAGTTTGGTCCCACCTTCACTGTTGTGATTGGTGTGGGGGTAGGGACAGGCTTAGGGCGTCGGGGGGTTCCCTGGGGGCATCTTCCTTGGGGGGGCTCAACCCGGGGTAGCGGTCATGGCCAATTAGGGGCTCTGTTGGCTCTTAGGTGACGGTTTCCTCGTGGCTGCGTGCAGCGGGGCTAGGGGAGGGTCTGTGCTGACGGACGTGGGTTACTGACCTAGTAGCCTGGCTGCCCCTGGGTGGGTCCGGGATGGGCGTGAGGTTCTGGGGGCGCTCCGTCTCTGGGGTGGGGCCCTGGCCGGGCCTCGGGGGCTTGGGTCCTGGTTGGTGTGTTGCCGGGGTTGTGGGCGGGTGGGTGTGTCGGGGCCCAGCCCTGGTGCAGGGTGCCGCCGATGCGTCGAGCCACCTGGGGGGCTCTTCAACTGGTGGGGCAGGTTGTCACATCTTGCAGGAGCTTTCCTCTCCTCAGGAACTCTCTGCAGGGGGAGCTGGCCCCAGGGAGGGGTTACCTGCCCCTCCCTTCCTTCCCTCCCCATCTCCAGCTGCCTCCCTCTTCCCGCTCCACCACATCCACCCACACATGCAGGGCCTTGGAGTAGGGGTATGTCACCAGGGTGCAGAGGAGGCTACCCCCCCCTGTCCCCTTCTGGCTGCCTCTGCCTCAATTTTATCCCACAACTTAGACATTCACATTACTCACACTCTCATTACACATACATATAGGATCTTGGGGGTGGGCACGATACACGGAATCCAAATTACTATCAGGGTGTACACCTCACCCCTGGCGTCGTTGCCCACCTCTCAATTTTAAATACACGTAGACATTGAGGGCTAGCAGGAGGGACCATGCGCTTACCTGCTGCTCTCTGGCAGGTAGCTCCATGCCCTCCTGGGTTTTAAATGCACCTTAGAACACACATGCATCGACACTACAATGAGCAGGCGGAGGGAGGTTTGGAGTCTTCTCTCACCCCCGTTCTCTGCAGCCTGCTGGAGCGGGGGGCTAGGAGGAGGAGTTGGCCGTCCGACTGGGGTCTGGAGTGTGGGGCCTCCCTGCTGCTGCGGAGTCGGGGCGGTCTGCTTCTCCCCACCACAGGGAAAAGGGTAACACCACCTGGGTCTGGGTGCAGTTCCCCCCTCCAGGGGCAAGGGTACCTAGACCCGGTTTGTAGAGTACGCTTGGGGAGTGTGATCGTGTGTACAGCGTCTCTTTATGTCTGTCTCCACGTCGGTTGAGTGTGGAGTAAGTGCATATGAGAGCATGAGGGTGGGAATGGATGTTTGTATATGTGTGTGCCTGTATGTCTGTGTCTATATGTCAGGTTGGGTATCAGACGCCACCTCTCTGGGGACATCTCAGGCCCTCCAAGGTTTGGAGGCCTATCTCCCCCACCACCACTTCCCCTGCCAGTGGCGGACTCCCTCAGACGTCGGTGCGTTGGTGGTTCTTTGTGTCCGGGGATGGGCGTCCAGGTACACACCGGCTCACTCCTTGGCGGCCGCTTATCGGGGCCTGGAGCCTATTGAAATTTTAAACAAATATCCTCATTTGTGGCTCTCATTTTTCTTAGAAACAAAAATTAGGTAAAAAAAAATCTGGTAATTGTTTGTTTTTACATTCATCAGGTCCCAATCAGCCCAAATATCAAATATAATTAAAAATGCATGCCGTGGAAGAGTTCGGGTCTTAGGAGGTTAACTCACTTTAACACTACTATATTAGTGAGGAATTGTGGGCAGAATTTCCTATACTTTGATAACAAGGTGGAAGACTGTAGTGGCATTTTGTAATTGAGGCTTTTGTTTGTTGTTGCTCCAATGGGGAAAAAAAATCTAGCTGAAAATGTTCTGTTTATTTGACCTGTGGGTTCGGATTTCATGGCTCAGTTCCTTGGAAAAGAATGATGCATCGGTAATTGCTTATCAAGGAAGTCATAGCCCAGCCCTTTCTGAATGGGCCTTGTTAATGGCTTTCAGCAAGGAAGAGTCAATCAGTGGTTTGCCATTAGAGGATAATAATACCCCCATTTCCTCTGCTTTGATGCTCTCCAAATTACCTTGATTTTTTTCCCCCAACCTCTTTCAAATCCACACTGAGAGAGTGACATGAGCAGGAGGGGTTATTAAGCCTAAATCCCCACCACATTGAGAGGTTGCAAGGTTCATCCATAATTCATGCAGGAAGACGGAGAACAGATTGAATTGTCACAACTCCGGCCAGTACAGATGGAGAGAACGAGAGAGGAATGAGCTGTTCTCCTTTTTCTCAGCGTCCAGATCAGGAATACAAAGGACGCGATTAGCGGGCAGAGAGGGTCAAACTCCTGGCTTCAAGTCCACTCTGTTAAAGAATGTAGCTAATCTTCATTTAACTTAAACTAGCTCTTTCCAGTCTGTGTATGCTCTGTCTGTGCCTGTCAAATTTGGGGGTTATAGGAGATTAGAGTAGCTTAGAAATGAGGATTTGTTCATCGTGTGTGTCAGAGGTTAAAAAAGGGAGCATCAACTGACGTTTGAAATAAGAAGGGATCATGGGGCAGTTTAAGGTCAGGAAGAGGTGATCAAAATTTCACTCACAAATTTCAGTGTTTATCAACTGAAAAGAAAACCTTTACTCTCACTTCTGTACTGACCAGCTTTTTTTCACTGTTTAGCTGGTTGAGTTGGGTCGAGAGGCTTTAGATGACTAACTATTGTACAATCGTACGTGGTTAGAAAACAAAGCAGGGCAAACCTGGGGGGGGGGGGGCACATGCAGAAGTCTTTTTTTTCATTCCTTGCCTTCATTGGTCACCATCATATGCATTTGAAATAAATAATGCATAAATAAATAAACATGACAGGAACAGACTGTCAACAAAGTGCATTCTTTCTAATATATAGCAACTGGCGATTCATCTGACTGCTTAAGGATATCAAATTCTATTCAGTCCAAGTCTCACATGGAGCATTTGCCATCTCAAGTCAAGGTGTGAGAAATCAATCTGTGATGGCTACTGTATGCATCTTTAACATACAGTCTATGGTGACATGAACTCAAATGTATAAAACTGACTGGTTCTTATATAATGCCCTTCTAATCTAGCTGAGCACTCAAAGGACTCTATAGCCTACACCGTGCCTCATTCACACACAAGCACATTTTTCAATGCTCAATTCACACTCTGATGGATGCATAGTAGAGCAACTTGGCATTAGTATCTTGCCCAAGGATATTTAGCATGCACGTTGGAGCAGCCAGGAATCAAAACTCCAGCCTTCCAATTAGTAGAGGACCTCCTGAGCTACAGCCACCCAAAAATGATGCTTGAGTGTTTAAAAAAATTACTTAAAAATCAGTACATTTAATTATTTATGCATTTATTGTATGCTATTGTTAAGAGATTTTCTACATTATACAATATAACCAAATCTCTATAATACAATATAATCAAGTGTGCCTTATATTCTGTGTGTTCATATGTTTTCACATAACCAAGCTTATTGTTAAAAGAGAACATAATGCATTCCTTACCTCAGTGTGTGATGTCAGATAAGCATGATATACTTCTGCATCGTTATTTTCAGTGTATGTGTGCAAGGTCAGATAAGCTGAGATAATGCCTGACCTCTCCCCTTTCTGTTAAAAGAGGAAGTACTATGTAACTTACTTTCACTATAAATAAAGAACTAAGCCTGCGCTCAGTGTGTGTGTCTTCTCAGAGGCATTCACACCCGTGCGCACGCTTTCTAATACTCTCTGAGTCGGTCTACAGTGTCTCATTTCTCTTACTTGTGTTTGAACAAATGTCTACCCCTGACATTTATATGCAGTGGAAGTTGTTGATTGAATATGATCTGCCTTAAGTGAAAACAGAAAAAAATGGTGTACCCAGCTTAACAATAAAATTCTGACAAAAAGAAATGTTGTAAAGAGGGAGAAAAAAAGTCAAAGCAGATACCATAAAACATATAAAAAGAGCAGACGTGTAGCTCAATGTGGAGCTACACAGGTCACACAGTTGTTTGGCACTGTTTTTTGTTTTTTACCCCCGAAAAATTATGTAAATTGCATGGCACAATTTTAATGACTAAATTGCAAAAATATGGCTTATGTAGCAAATGTGATACTAATTAAAACATATATATGCAGATTAAAATTTAATATATTATTATATATTCTGTCTAAAGGTTCAACAAAAACTCCATTATCAAGAAATTAAAGATTTCTGGCAGTTATTTTATTGTTCTGGTTTTAAAGGGCTAAAGAAGACTGTAAAATACAGGCAATGTGCTCTCATTTTAGTTTGATTAGACCAAAACAGTTAAATATGAGATCATACAGGATATTTGATGAACACAGAGTGGCAAGATCTCATCACATCTCATCTAATTTCATCTCATGCGGCTTCATAAAGTGATCTGGGATCATGTTTCTTGATTGTGGTTGCTGTAATTGGTAAAACAAAAAAGAAAAAAAAAACCTGTCACCTTCTGCATGAGCTCAACTAGAATAGTGGAATGTCTCATTACCAGGCCAGGCTCAATCATCATTTGTGTTAATTAATGAAAATTGATGAGGGACTGACATTGTTCATAGTGCATTAATTATGTACATTGACTTCCTCTGTCTGCAAATGCAGCACTAAGAAAAAAGGATAAATGGAAGAAAGAATACGGGAAGAGTTTGCAAAGGAAATCACTAAAATAGCAGCAGCCCTGTGTTTCTATTGTTTGATTGATAGAATTAACAGGACTTTAAAAGGACAAAAACACAGTACATGTTGGAAAGCAGAAGCAGGTAAAAATGATACCATGAAATAGTGTAACAGTACACATGAAGTCACCCTACATGTTAACGCTATGCATTTTTTTTCCTTTTCATCTGCCATTTCACACTTTTACAAAACCATGAAAATGACCTGAACCCTGCCCCAGGCTTTAGTCATTTTCTATGTATTACATGACATGTGAACATGAAATATGCCTGAAGTGACTTTCTATTTATAGCCATTCCAGTGATACAGAATAAAAAAATCCTTCACTACTGTCACTACTGGTCTTTAGTTTCCATTGTCTTTGAAGAACATCATAACATGAGTCCTAAAGGCTGCGCTCCCGTTTTAGTGGGACTTTCCAGTTTGTTTGCTGGGTGAGATCAGCAGGCAGGACATAAGAGGGTCACTGTGAGAAAAAGAAATTGCTGTGTTTATCAAAAAGAAGAATTGAAATGGCTCTTGATGTTTTATCTTTTGTTTTATGTTTTATTGCATACCTGATTATTAAAACACAGTCAAACATGAGCAACTGGGGTTTCCCACCAAGCCGTGGTTTATAAAGTGTAGCAGGTTTTACAGAGCAGGAAACCACTGGAAAATTGCTAATTAGCCTTTCAAAACAAAAGCATCAATCCAGTCAATAAGAATTAAGCTAATTGTTTACTGCTCTGCTACATTCATATCTACTGTATTGAATAGACCTACTGACTCCGATTGCTATACTTTTGTTAACCTCGATGACCAATTAAATATAATACTCGTAAACTTAAAAAAGAAATACAAAGAAAATATTTCTACATATCGCAGCGATTCATAAAGACAGCAGAGTCTGGACGAAATGTCAGAAGAAAGCTTAGCCAATTTGGGTCTTTCAGAAATGCAAGGTGGAACATTTTCTGTGTGCCTTCCTGCTGTGTAATTCTACACCGCACACGGAGAGTCTTCACACTGTGCAATTTGGTGGATTTTTTTTAACACCAGTCAACCCCCATTTTCCAGCTTGCAGGAACAATTGTTCAACAGCTTCAGGTTAAAAAGGTTAAAAAAAAAAGGTTAAAAAAAAAAACGAGACTTTTGAGGCAGTAGACGTTTCCTCAAGCTGCTCTACCATCTATGTCTTTCCACTAAAAACTATGACTTTTGTAGAGAAAAGCACCATTTGTGCTCAAGCTTGAAAGACTCCTGACATAAATGCTCATTAAATGTCTGGTCACATTCATATCTGCTGCTTACAAACTAAAGATGTGATTCAATGTCAGATATAAAATGCCTGTGTCCACGTTTCACACAGGAAACTACAAAGGCACAAGAAGCCATCTACATAACCGTTTTCAGATCCCACAATGTGACCTTTAATGTAGTGTTGTGAGTGCATCATTGAGAGATGGAATGAACTAGAAAGAGAAATATGGCTTTCTGTCGCTGAAATCTTGAAACTGGTTTGACATTCAAGACAGAGTATAATAGAAGAGAAAGGATTCATTTGATATAATCTTCAAATGCCACCATTCGTCGCTCTTTGAAAGTTAGTTTTTGTCGTTAGACCAAAGTGAAAGCGTTTCGTAAGTCGTGTGCTTTTATTTTGAAACTCTCACCCGGATGTCCCGGCTGGTGGGGTATTAGAGTTAGCTTAAAAGCAGCTCGCTCCTCGAGTCAGAGCGAAAGTTGTCTCCGCTTGGAAAAGTGGTGAGACGGGACCCTGCTGTTCGCACCGCCGTTGCTTCGCGCGCTTTCTCCCGCAGAGATGAGGCGGAAGGAGAAGAGGCTGCTGCAGTTCGCCGGGCTGCTCATAGCGGCTCTGTTATTCCTCCCTAACGTCGGGTTGTGGTCTTTGTACAGGGACCGAGTGTTTGACAACTCTCTCTACACAGTGGATGCACCGATACAGGTAAGAGAAGCTCGGCTTTAACGCTCCCCGTGTCACGCAGGGGTGCTAAGACTTTAAAGGCAGTCTTAAAAAACATACATGCATCGTGTTTCCTCACTGTGTCCACTTGTTCTCGGTTTAAAAGACAAGCAGGGAGACGGTATAGCCTCGGTTTATTCTCGTTGAGACTGGGACATCTGAAACAAAGAACACACTCTCATACAGGAGACTTTTAAACTACAGAAAACGCGTAAGAATTCACTTCAAGTAAGGAAAATATGTAATCCAATCTTCCGTATATGTTGTAAAATCAGGATCAGGTTCAGGATAATGTAGTGAGACGTGAAACACAGTGTAGCACAGTGTTGCTTAAGGTAGCCGTCATTCACTCAAAATAGTAAGACGTGCAGTAGAATTTGCAGAAGAGTGAGATTACAAAGCAACCCTCGCCTTACTTTAAAGCCTTGTAAAGTGTGGACAGAGCGTAGCTTCAGTAGACTGGTTGAGAAAGGGAAATCTGAAACAGAGAAAATATTCATATAGGCGACTTTAAAAGTGGGAAATATGAAAAAAAGAAAACTAGAAAACTATTGAGAATATCCACAAGACACATTCTTTTACCACTATCTAAAAAAGAAACATAGAATAAAGAAACCCATGTGTTCCCAGGTTCAGCACCATGGAGAGCGTACAAGCGTTGCTCAGGTTCAGCACCATGGACAGAGCCAAGGCACCTAAAGGATCGCAAGACAAAGTTTGTTGGGTGTTAGGACGATTTCAGCACTATTGCTTTATTTCAACACATTAAACAATGAGATGTGTAACAGTCTGGCATTCAAAGTTAATCATCTTCACTGTCTGGATATTGATTGTTTTTCTGTGCTTAGCTTGGTTTTAGTGTAGTGGAACTGAGAGTTTTCTTTATGATGAACAAATGTAGATGCTTTCATTGTGGGATTATACGTGCTTCAGCATGAGCTTCCTGGCAGTCAGCTTTGAATCCCTCATTATTGATTAATATTAAGGAACTAATTTGTTGGCATGTCATGTGAAGAATAATAAGGAGCATCTACCAGATCGTAAAATTATATTCATGACTATTCTTTCTGATTGGTGAAAGTGCTTTGTCTTTTAAAACCATGATGATCCTGGTTGCTGTAGTGTCTGTACTGTACTCTATTTAAAAGAAAATGCAATATTTATTTTACTAAGGCTTCCACACCTGAGAGGCAGGGTACAAAAATAAAATAAAATAATAAAGGTATGCGGCTGGCGTGAGGCATCTGCTTGACATTTCAGGCACTTCCATTACAATTCAGCATTGTTGTAAAGTTATAAACATGGAGGATGTTGTAAATTTAAAAACTGTTTTTCACTCTTATTTGACATTGAGGTGCCTTTATTTGAGAATCATATGTAGAAGGCATGTATCGAGTGAAGAGCACAGCAACACTGGCTTCCTGCCCGTCAGTCATTGGCAAACGCTTCGATGCGCCTCACCTCTAATAAGAGAGACAAGACGAATGTTTATGCAGCAAGCTTCCAGTAGTGTCAAGGAGGTTCTCTTTTTCTTTCTTGTAAATTATAAAATGAAAACAGAGGAAGGCTGCTAATGCTCATACTGCTGACAGGCTTTTGGAATTTAAAATCAGTCCAATGAAATTTTTGGCTCGAATTAATTTTCTCTTGATTGGTAGTCCTTTAAGTGAGAAGAAGTGGCTGTCATAAAAAAAGCTTCAACATTGCAAATTCATTTAAAACTTTTTCATAGTATTTAGACTCAACATATCCAGCGTCTCTGTACATAATACTTTGACAAAACCATTCATTCCTTGATGTGTGAGAAGAAAAGCCACATGTTCAGCGTCAAATTTACACTGAACGCATGAAATGTTTTTTTTTTTCTTTAACATTCCCTCAGTGATGAAGATATATCAGCTCAGTTTCTCTGAGGGATTAAACAACATTCAAAACCATGAAGTAAAAATGACCACTTAAGCATGATTTATGTGTAGATTTGTGGAAATCCAGCCTGCGTTAATGTTTTTGATGTTTTTGCATTCAGTCATCAGTGTAAGGTGCCCAATCACAGCTTTCCTGTTATTGATGCTTGCATTGATTTCTGTTCCATTCCCACTGTTGCAATGGAGTAGATGAGAGCCAGTGATTAGAATTGATCATCTACTGCCTGACGTATTCAGTTCCCTTTGACTGAACAGAGAAATCTACCTCTTGGGCTGTAGCCAGTGCCAATTATGAAAATTTGAAGTTCACATAGTAGATGTAAAACTGAGCAAGTTCCCCTTTTTTTTTTTTTTAGCATTAAAAACACTTGTTTACTGTCTGGCTCTAAAAAGAGTTTGGCCTGTCTGCATATTTTCCCCTTCATAAGAACTCTGACTGGTGTGAATTTTATAACTCATCCACCTGGATGCTGCAGTGCGGGCTGTGGCTCATTTTACCGATAGCCGTCCCGATACATGAATGAATAAACTGGATGTTTCTGCCACGTCTGTGCTGTTGGTACCTGTTGAAGCCTTTTAATGTACTTATCTGTCTCATATTATAGTCAAAGAAATCTGAGCTTCAGTTTTACTCAATGAAAATTTATTATTTTATTAGTTTGCAAAAATGATCAGTAGGTCATCTGCATTGTGCCTATGCGTTTTGTAGATGCAGCATGACTTTTGTCTTCACAAAACAACATGTCAGGGGCAAAACTGCTAATTCAAAACTAGTGGGTGATCTCACAGTAGCACAGTCCATTTTATATAGTGCCTATGACAGAAAAGGCTTCCTTTCCATTTTTCAATTTAACAGTTAAACAGTAGGGGAAATATTAGGGCTACTGAAGATTAAAATAATAATAATAACATGAGTTATAACCCTGAATTTTAGAGATTCAAGTTGTAAACTTATGAAAATAATTACTTAAGAAAAAAAATTGAGTTTTTATTTTTCACTCAAGGATTCATATGCTGAACTTAGTAAATACGACTTTTACTTAGTAACCTCCCAGTGACTGAACACAGAGAGCCAGACCCCTATTTCAATAAGGAGAGATCACGTGGAAGAATTGAACATTATTGAGTGAGATAGAGGAATTAATGTATTTGGCGATTAGACTCCAATAGCCCATCTTGGAAGAACAAAATTGCAATGTGCGTTTGCATACATAAGATTTTCTGGAGGAGGACAGACATTTGTTTAGAATTCTTAAAGATGTCGAAGCAAGCTCCTTTAAGTAATTACTTTGGTGTTCCTCCACCTCCAACGGATGCGCACATGCGGACCACTTATGTGCACCCCTGTATATAAACATCCATGACACCTTTCATGTTTCTACACCTTATAACGGCAATACAAAATGAAATATATTAATCACACGTTCTGTACATAAATATTCCGTACATAAATATCAATAGTGTGCTTTCCTAATCGTGTCTCCGTGGGGAAAAAAAAAGAAAAAAAAAGAATTTAATTTAAGGGATCTCCAAAAGTTGATTCTGTTCATCTGGACGTAGCGTTTTGTGGGAGAAACGTTTCGTCACTCATTCACGTGACTTCTTCAGTCTCAGCTGACTGCAGGTTTCCCCAACCTTAGAAACAGTACATTTGCATAATGACTGAAACCAGCCCACTGAGGAACAATGGGCTGGGAGGTCAGTTCCTTAATCTTAATTATGCAAATTCTCATGACCATTGATCAACAACCACTGATCAATGGCCATGAGTACCATTCACAGAGAGTTGGGGAATGGCTGCAATCACAGCATTGTAATTTAAGGGAATTCCTGACTTATAAAATATATTCATCTAAGGAAAATGTAATATGCAACTATGTAAGCAACAAGTTAATGGGGAATATTTGTGCATTAATATAGTGTGGTAAAAACCAGCTACGTCAAATCTCCAAGTCAAAGCCCTGTATTCCACATAAAGACCTTGAAAAGCTTATCCATGCCTTCATTACTTCGAGACTGGTCTATTGCAATTCTCTGTACATGGGCCTCCAATTCTCTCTCTCCTCCAGCATTTGCAATTAGTTCAAAATGCCACAGCACGCCTCTTAACTGGTGCCCAGTTACCCAGCAGACCTTCTCGACGTGTATAGCCCCAAGAGAATGCTCAGATCCTCTAACCAACTGCTCTTAGTGCAACAAAGGCCCCGACGAAAGACTAGAGGGGACCGAGCTTTCGCACCCAAACTCTGGAATAATCTTCCTATCAATGTCCGCATATCAGATTCCATTCAGTCGTTTAAATCATGCTTAAAAACTCACCTGTTCCAGCTAGCTTTTGATGCAAATTAGTTTGGACTTCCACCTGGTCTCCAGTTGTGCTATGTAACTGTAACTATAATTGTTTTTAACTTGTTTTGTTGCCTTTGTTTTAATCTGCTTTGCTACCTTGTGTGAAGCACTTTGATGGACACTGTCCTTTTAAAATGTGCTATAGAAATAAAATATTGATTGATATTGATTTGCAATTTTTATGTAATTTAGGTATATGAATCTCTTTGTGGTGGTTTTTGTCAAAATGTATTTCCTCTGTAAAAAAAAAAAAAAAAATCATATCATGCTGCGAGAACATCAACATCAGAACAATAATGCTGTCTGATTTACTCACTTGTGCTGCGTTCATGTCATGTGGGATTGAAGTTAGAGATGGAAAAGCTTGTCATTTGCCACTTAGATGAATTTACAACATCAGGAAACTTAAGAGGTTTGTGCAGTTATAGATTTGGTAGTGTGAATGTTAAACAACACCCTGAATACGCAGGGAGGCGCATAAAGTGTTAATTTTGCATTTAATTCCCTTCATCAGGGATTTTAGTTAATATGAGCTGTCTTATTGTTTTTCTTTTTATGCATTTGATGTATTGGAGCTCAGAAAAATCTGAGTCATCGATCACGCTCGCTGTTGTGAATTAGGAAGCCAGTTTACTCCCACTTGACATAAAGTGCCATTATTTCTGTATCATGTGTACTGAAAGGCATGGACTGAGCGAAAAGGAGGGAGACAAACGGGTTAGGCTGCCAGCACATCATCATCCAACCCTAACATTTATCTTATTTTAACCTCTAATGGCACAGAAACTCCTTTACACTGTTGGAAACCGGCTGCAAACATTCATCTTGTCTTCTGTTTGTTTCTTGTAAACTTTTAATAGCTAAAGACAAATGGAACAAAAAACAAATAAGGGCAAAAGGAAGGAACAATATGTGTGTCTGTGCTCGGCGTCTGAGTGCTCCCTGTGGGCTGTTATGGCTTCACTGAAGTAGATA